>NW_027210712.1:440000-472500 GCF_029030835.1 Brachyistius frenatus | reverse complement strand
TGTCTCTCCTCGCCCTGGCCTTGTCATTTCAAAAGGACATCACGTTGCACCGTGTCCACAGATGTGTGTATGCGTGTGTGTGTTTGTGTGTTGCTTCTGTTTGTCTTTAACAAGCTCAGAGAGGTTGATGTATGACCGGCCAGCTCCCATTCGCTCCCTGCTTGATCATGTTGATGGATTGTTGGTCCAAGTGTGTGTGTGCGTGTGTGTGTGTGTGTGTGTGTGTGTGTGCGTGTGCGTGTGCGTGTGCGCGCGTGTGCGTGTGTGTGTGTGTGTGTGTGTGTGTCTCCCATGCTATAGATTGAGAGTTATAAGGGGAGTTTTGTGGTGAGTTCCCACAGAGGGCCAAAACTTAAACAACCCCTTGAAAAAAGCCACCACTCTGCTCGAGTGTGTGTTTTTGATGATGCACAGGTGTAAGTCAGCGTGACCTCATCTGCTCTTTGCATCAAGATGCAGTCTGCGTCTGCACGTGTCGTAAACACGCCCGTATCCCGGTACTACAGTGTTGTCGTCGTCAGCAGTCTGTCCGCACCGTGATCGGCTCTCATTCGTCGTCTGCAGTAAATGCAAAGCAGGCAACTAGCGGAGGTGAAGCGTCGTTTGCAGTGTCGCATTTTTTAAATGGATAAATGGAAATAATCTTTTTAAACATAAAAAAAACCCAACAACAACAAAAAAAATCTCTTCCATGATAACAACTCTGCATTTAAAGCGACACTCTGAGAAGTCATTTATCACAAGAACAACGCGAATTCACTTTTTTGTCAGTGTTTTTGCTGAAGGATTATTTGACTAATCGGGACACCGATCCTGCGATTGGTAGTCAGAGCAGACCTTCTGTTTCTTCAAGAAAAAAACAACTATTTTGGTTTGAGGAAACAGATTTGTTTTGTGTAACACAGCGATCGTTGTGTTTGTTTGTGGCGATCTGCTTTCTTTCCTGCGGGATGAGATTCCTGCCCGCAGACTGGCGGTAATGAGTCTCATACCTGTAGCGGCAAGGTTTTTTTTCTCAGGTGGTAATGAGGTCTCTACCTGACGAGGAGAGGTCGAATAAAAATGCAATTAAACCTGCATTTTTTTTTTTTTAAATAATTAATGACGGATTTTGTTCACATCCAGACGTGGTATATGTAGATGGAGTGTAATGACATTCAGAGAGCATCGCGGTGTGGTTAAATGGCCAGAGGTAAAGGAGGCTGATTGATTTGTGAGGAATTGTCGGTTTCGGTCTCTGTTATTAGTCAGCCGGTTAACAAGCAGAGAGTTTGTGTTGCAGTGCACATCGTTTTTACAGAGCAGCCGCAAAAATAAAAAATAAAAAGCCTGTGAAGGCAACGGAAGATATGTAATTAACAAGTTCCCCTCTCTCACAATATATCATTTATGTATTTACTTTGGATCTTGTTAACATTTTACAATAAACAGACACAAAGAGTATTCATAAATGGATTTTTATGCCTAATTATGGCTAACTGATAATGATATAACATGCTGATTAATTTATAAGTGAGGAAATAAGGAGTGAAGTTAAGGAAGGGACGTCTACATGAAGAACAATGTTTCCACCGGTTTAATCCTTTAACAAAAGTAAGTCAGAGGCCGGAGGACAAACACCCTTAATAAATGATTATTTAACCATTAACAAACTGTTAATAGTGGTTAATTAACGCTTAGCTAAGATTAATTAATGTACTCTTATTGTAAAGTGTTGCCTGGATCTTTAACAATCCACTGTACAACAGGATTAATAGAAACTCATCATCATTTTTCATGCTACATTTAAACATCAAGTCCAGACGACATTCACCCTTTCAAAACACCTCGAACACGACCAGCACATTTCCCTCCCATATAACCATAACTTACATGTTTTGCTCATTTCCGGATTAAAAAAAAAAAAAAAAATGACATCCTGTCACATTATGAACAAGTTTGACGCCAAAAGCGCAACATATTAGGAAAAATTGAGGACATGTCACTGTTCATTAGCGTATTCACGTCTTAGATCTCGTCTTCGCTGGCCTTGTTTTTCCTGATTGATGTGACTTTAATAAGAAATATCGTACATAGATTGAATAGCACCTCATTAGTGTAATTCACGAGTGAGAGAATCTGCTTGTTTTTCTGTTTTGGATATCCTGTAATTTGGACACACGAGTGTCGAGTGTGGACAGGTGGACAAACGCCGGCAGAGAAAGCTTGAGAATAATGTAAGCCTAGACCCCCCTCCCTCCCCGCCCTTTAAATATAAACGATGGCGTATCAGTCTGTCTCCTTGTTATGGACATAAATAATGAGCGTTTCCAGCTCTAAAAAACAAACAAAAAAACAACTATATCGTCGTACAATATCACTTGTTTTGATCCCAATTTGAATGTGCAGTTTTAACTACTCTTTAGTTGCCACGCCGATAGTGATGAGAAGCCATTACCGACCCAGAGCTGATGCACCGGGGGATTTCACCTGTTAGTTTAAACCAGTTTTGTTTTATTCTTTCGATTCACATCATAAACAGGTCGATTTCTCATTTAAACTATACGTGTGCTGCAAAGGGATTCAACTCGGACTTGTAAAACAATGTACAGTAAATCGTTGATCAGTGATGGAAATGACACGTCTTCTTATCCTGCCCATAATGAATTTATATATTTACATAACGTCTCTTCCAACTCCTCCGTTGCCAGTTGGTTGTGCAAACATTTTACGCGAATCCCATTTGTCTCGGCGCTTTTAAACTCCTCCTCCTTTATGTGATGAAGTCAGGCTCAAAGTTGATGGTCCTCTCCATTTGGGCGTCAGTTTGGTTATTTATATATTAATATTGGAATATTTAGAGACACTTTGATACAGAGAATTGCAGAATTGTGTATTCGACTGACGTCTCCTGCTTTAGCAGGCAACCCGACCGAACATCTTTCCAACACCTGTTTTAAAGACCACCTCCAGAGAAAATCAGGTTTTTAACAACGTTAACATTTTAATGTGGCATTTTTAAAATCCTACAATGGCTGAGAATTTCCACTTTGGAATACTTTGGGAAACAGGCAGGGTTTCATAGGCAACCTGAGGAGCCAATCCTGTCAATTTAGGGGCGGGGCTTTCAATATCATCGCGCTGAAGGCGGACTTTGAGATAAAGGCCAGAACTATTTGTTTATTCATAGATCTGTGTGTACTGACACAAGGCAAAGGAGACAAATTAAACCTAAGACAAATGAAGGCATTCGGAGATTGTTTTCATTGTTTTCTCGGTGAAAACAATGAAATATGTAATTTTAATGAACAGAGATGAGCTTTTAAAACTTTTAGACTTGTCCTAAAAGAACCATTCCCAAGATACCATTTCTCCCCAAAATAGCCTTGAAGGTAAAACTCTTACTTTCATTAACACTGGATTCACAGTTAATCCCACATGTTTGTAGAATGTCTGTCAGTCTCTCTCTCTCACGCTCTTCTGTCAGACTCTTGAAAGCACTCGGCACAATTTTCTTGCCCAGTCAGCATCTTTTTGCGTTACCGGGATCCCTCAGCACTGTTCATTTTCATCTCGTCTTCACGCGTGATTCGGTCGCTGGTCTTTTTTTTTTCTGCACCGAAGATCTCTCCCCGATTTTTTTTTTTTTTACACATCAAAGTCTGTTTACTGGTTTTGGGAATTACTACTGCATGTGTCGAAAATAAATAATAAAATAAAGTTGCATAAAGCCTTTTGGGGCTCCAGAGGGGGCCGAGCCTGGTAAAGTTTGTCGGGTTAGTCGGTGTCGAGTCGGGCTGAAAACTACACGTTTGAAATTGTTTTTGTTTACGCATCCTGACAGGAGTCTAATCAACGTCACATTTTCTGAGTCATTCACACCTCATTGAGCCTCTGCAATCCATAGCTACCCATAATGCCCTCCTCCGACGTGTTTACATGCGAGATGTGATCTTGACCTCTGCCGGTCACTCCTCAACTCTGCTCCAGTCGAGCCGCTCGAGGCTACTTCGGCCACTACGAGCACAACCACCCTGAACTGGAGTTGTACTGGGATTTCAATCATTGGATCTTAAATTGGTGGACTGGATGGCTGAAGAGAGATCGCGTCTTTATAATAATGAATTAGCTGTTAATTAGCACGAACGGTTTAGTGGCACTCAGCAGAATGCGGGTCAGTAAAGTGGATTTGCTAATAAACCCAGGACTTGTGTGGACTCTGTTCGGTCCGAGCTTTCGTTTACAGGACCAATATATCATCTCTCCTTCCTGCAGTTTTTGTCTCCTCCCGTTATTAAAAAAACAACTCTCCAGAGACACCCGGGTTTCTGTCTGTCCCTTCCTTCCTTCCTTCCTTCCTTCCTTCCTTCCTTCCTTCCTTCCTTCCTTCCTTCCTTCCTTCCTTCCTTCCTTCCTTCCTTCCTTCCTTCCTTCCTTCCATCCCTCTCCATGTTTTTCTCTCCTCTTCTCATCTAATCCGCGATTCAAATTACCTGAATGCCTAATGCTTCCTTTTAGCGATGCATGAGTGGGATCAACTGAAGGGAGTCAAGCAGTGGATTAATTCACACATACGCCCACACGCTCGCTCGCACACACACGAACACAAGGGGTATTAATAAACAGCGCAGAGAGAGGATGCAATAAATTCCAACTGCACTCTTCCTAGAAGGAGCCCCACAATCTGCAGTGTGTGTGTGTGTGTGTGTGTGTGTGTGTGTGTGTGTGTGTGTGTGTGTGTGTGTGTGTGTGGTTACGGTTATTGAAACAACCTGTCGGGTGCTGGTTTGAATCAAGCACATCTGGAAATCTGAAGTGTGGAGAATCAATGTCAGGCCTGGGAATGTCTCACACACACACACACACACACACACACACACACACACACACACACACACACACACACACACACACACACACACACACACACACACACACACACACACACACACACACACACACACACACACACACACACACACACACACACACACACACACAAACAGCCAAACACACACTCTGTTGTTATCATGAACCATGCCCGGCCTATTTTCTGCTTGTAAAGTTAAATAGGGTTAACTGGTTAAATACAACAGGTTTGTGCCATTATTTTTCACCCAATGGGTCAGTAATTAAATCAGAGGAGTTTTGCCCGTGGGGCACAAACAAAATATTTGAGATATTTGCTTTATAAAACTTTTCAATTGACACCAGCGCATTTGACTCGTATTAAAAAAAAAAACCATGGGAATATACCTTAACTATTTTAAAGTAGGGTTGACGGTATTCGGGACATTTTACGGATTCTTTCTCCAATCTTTTGTCTATTCTACTTCCATATAAGATATTTTTCACAATATTTCTTTCTGGTCATTTAAAAAAAAAAAAAAAAAAAATTCTTCAGTGATTTTTGGCTTCCAGTCTGTTCTTCCGTGGAAAGTGACAGAGCCGAACAACAGAAGGTGTGATTACACTTCAATCAGAATGGATCTCGCACCCGGCTTGATTGTGAATGGAGGAAAGCGCCCGAGCTGCTGACGCCAAATCAACGGTGTAGTGCAGGTTAAACGCATCCATACGCAGTACAGCCACTCGTACAGTCGGCTTTGAGCACCGAGTTCCACTTGATATTTATCTCCTCGCACACCCTGTCATTAGCAGGAAAAGTGCACAAAGAGGGATGTACTTGTTTTGTTTTTTAACATCTTTTATTCAATTGAATTGTGAGCAACAGGCTGCTTAATTAACCCAATATGTTCATTCTGATCAAGCCTCAAGTCTTTTGTTCATTTTTCATAGACATTTCAAGTGCTTTGCAAGTGTTTCATGCACTAAAGGAAAGTGCCAAGCTTTAAAATAAATAATGCCATGAAATAAATACATTATTATTAGTTATTTAGCAATTAACTTCATACAAAGTCCTTTAAATGACAACAAAAAAAGAATATGAATCCAACATCTGTTGTGACCATCCGTCACTCGTTCTCCACTCGCACACAGTTTTCACGTCGACCACCAGATGCATTCACTTTATTTTAAAGATTAACTTTGGAAAACACCGCCACAAAAATTCACACCCACTTCGTCAGCTCTTATTACACCATGTGGTGATAAAGATAGAGAAAAAAGAGAGAAGCAGTTCAGGCTCAATGCAGCTGATATATATGAGAATGTGCGAAGTTGTAAGACCACTAACGTTGAACTTGATGAAAAGATCGGAGCTGTTAAGTCGTTTGAACCTAAAAAAAAAAAAAAAACAGGGTTTTTAGAGCCGCCATTTAGAAGCTGTTTCAACTTGGAAGAAATATTAGTTCATATTCAGAGTTGTTTGAAATCGGATAAGTACGTCTCGGTTTTCCCCCCGAAATCCCAAAATGGGAGAAAAATACATTTGCACAGATGTTTATTCCCATTCCAAGTGTAACCATAAAAGAGAAGGAAGAGGAGGAGGAAGAGGAGGAGGAGGAGGAGGAGGAGGGGGTGGACGAAGAAACGAGGGGAGCGAGCAGAGAGAGAAAGAAAAAAAAAGTTTTTGCAACTCTGCACTCTGTGTAGCGGTGCGGTCGCTTTGTAGCTGTAATGAAACAGCAGGCTGTGGAACTTCACTTCTGGAAGTAATCTGGAGCCCAGCCTCACACACACACACACACACACACACACACACACACACACACGCACACACACACACACACGCACACGCACACGCACACGCACGTCGGCAGCTGGCCGTCCAAGAGCCTCTGCCCTGCATAACCGCTAGCTGCTTTAATGAAAGCCTGTAAATCTATTTGTGGAGCTGAAGCTACACCGAGAGGCAGGGCAGGGTCGCTTTACAGACCTTCTCTCACAGGCCTAAATTCTTAAATATATAGTTATTTTTTATAGCCCAAACTCCTAAAACTGCGTGTCATTGCTAGCCAAGTGTCGCCGGCTGCCAAAAAGTGGGGATTTTTTTTTGTGTGTGTGTGTGAGACTGCAAAAAGTCATGATCTCATGTCTCTCCACGTCTCTGAACTAGCTGTAACTCAACAGAAACCAAACATGAGGTTAACTAAGTCTGCAGCGGAGTATATGGCACATGTATTGGTTCCTGGTTAAAAAAAATAAAACTAAAAATGGGGTCAGCTACGTTTGAAAACAACAAATCCAAATGGAGCAGTGAGGGATTTTCAATCAGGGCATTTTTGTTTTGTGATATAATAACGTGACGTTGCTTCATGGTGCAGAGTTTGAAACGGTAAGTGACGGTCAGACAAATCTAATATTATATTCACTACAACAACCACAAACCCAGTTTGATTTTAGTAACTTGGACTAAACACGGATACTTTGTAGGAAATAGAATTAGTGTATTTTTATATTAATATATATATATTTAATCAATATTACACTTCAGTGTGTATGCTTATGGACCATGGCAAAATATGAAATTTGTTATCAAAATGGATCCATATTTTGGGGCCATTCGCTCTCAAAAATGTCAAACTTTTTGTCCATGCGACCGCCATTTCCATGGCAACACATGGGGTAAGACTAATAACTGGAAAACAATCGGTCTCGTCAGTAGACTCTTGTGTAATGTATACGCAAGGTTCACTACTCCAGGAAGTAGGCTGACCCTTGGCAACGACCCTAGCAACAGGGATCGTTTCTCAAACCAAAAATAATTGCAGCACATAGAAACGCAAAACTGCTCAGCTCGCTCAGTTTTGTTGTGAGTCAGATATCCGCTGAAAAAAAAGATACCGACGGACAAATGTATTGTTTAGATAGTAACGCCGTGTAACCCGATGTACGGCTGACCAATCAGATCTCTGGGTCAAAACTACTTGTTGTTTAACGTTTCTTTTTCAACAGTCTGAACACGAAACAGTTTTTAGGGTCAAATGTAAAGTCAAGTTTTGTTTTGACCCATCTAATGTGGATCAGTGTAGCTTCAGAGATATCAACCAGGGTGGCGTTATTCTATCATTTGACTTGCTTAGTTAATTGAAGCAAGTAAAAACAGAATCTTAATGCAAAAAAAACCAAAAAAACAACATCATTCTTGTCCTATAACGATTTTAAAAATGAAATTGGACCAACAGGATGCTTCACATCTTGTTAACCTGAAAAATCCTTCCTGCAGCAGCAGCAGCAGCTCGCTGCAATCGGCGCGGGACAACAGAGGGGGGGGGGGGGTTCGTGTCATGTCGGCATCTGGACTCGGCACGCCTGCCCAGAACCTTCGGTGAGCCCGCGGTGCTCCAGCTTTTAAGGCCTCTGCTTCCACTTTGATGAGAACTTAATTGTTCTGGCTGGGAGCAGTTGGGTGCAAATTGCGAAAGAACAAGAGAGAGAGAGTAAAAAGGCTTAGCCTGGATCTTGGGGTGCGCATTGGACGCCCGCGCGCGCGCGCGTGTGTGTGTGTGTGTGTGTGTGTGTGTGTGTGTGTGTGTGTGTGCGTGTGTGTGTGTGTGTGTGGGTGAGACTGAGAGACACCAGGCCTGACCAGCTTCAGCATGTGGAATTAATTAGACTGGTAATAGCTGCCTGGAAGAGAGAAAATAGGGTGAAAATGACTTGAATAGGACGGTGAAATAGAAGATGAGAAAGCGGGAGAGGAAATGGTTCGAGAAAGAGGAAGAAGCCTCTGACCAAGGGCAAATGTGAGAAAGGAGGCCGTAATGAGGAGGGGAGAGTTAATTCAAGCTATTTGCGGAGGAGATGAAAAGCCCATCAGGAGCGTCACTTCTGTCGCACGCATGCTCGTGAAAGTCTGTTGTTACGAGGGCTTACGCCAACATCTTTAACTTTAAAACTCAAATTTCACACGTCTCTTTTGCACTACTACGCCCTGCGCCTAATCACTGATAGTTCAGACCGCGAGTAGCGTCGTCCCAGACGTACGCACAGTTTAATACCCTCGCAGATGCTCTTGAACTCAATCTCCAGAGAAAATAAGTGAACTCTCTGACTGCATCCTCCAGCTCCCGACTAGATAACGGCATCTTGACTTCCATGGTAATTACACTCTCAGCCACCCTGGGTGCCTCTGCCCCGCTACTCTAAAGGAGGCTGTAAGTCCACAGCCAGGCGGGCGACCATGTGAGGGTTTGATGACAGCTATATTAAACCGGCAGTGACGTGACCCGTCGTGAAGTAGTTCGTTATGAGGCCTCGAGTTCGGATTTTGGCCGGCGCCATTTTGCTAGTTCGGAGCCGGAAGTGACCATATTTGGACGCGCTTGGGAGGGGGGGGGGGTTAGTTTGTGTTACCAAAGTTGTTGACGAGTTTTTTTAACAGTAGCCAAGTCAGCCCATTTAAATGATCTCGTGTAATTACCACTTGTGGCCACAGAGGTCGCCGTTTGCTGCCCCTTCATTTAAATGATCTCGTGTAATTACCACTTGTGGCCACAGAGGTCGCCGTTTGCTGCCCCTTCAGATCGTTTACATAATAAACGTTATTGTAGTTGCCAACTCAATAACGTTCATGTTTCATTCCCATTTGTGTCGTTGCAGAAAGCCTTCCAGTGATAAGCTGTGCTTCTAATGCACCGCAGGCTGTTTGTTCCCAAACACAGTGTATGTTGGCAGAAAACAAGCAATATCCTCATCTCATCTCATCTCCCCCCCCCCCCTACTCCCTCCACCCACGGCACTCTGCCCCTTCCATCCCTCTCTCCCTCCACACAAACTCATAAAGCGCACTTGGACTCTCTCCATCTGTGGAAGGCAAAAATTGATCGCAGAGACGGAAATTGATCGGCAGAATGCAAAAAGTGGGCTGTTCTTTTTTTTTTTACTTTAGTAAAAAGCTGTTGAGCGAGGGCTTTTCAGCACTCAAGATTGCTCTGGAGAGTAGACGAGGCATTCACAGAGCAGCTGAATGCCTGTTGCCAGCTCGAAATTGTAATCTATATCCATTTTACAGTGTCTCTCACACACACACACACACACACACAGAGTTCCCGATAAACATATACAGCGGAATAGATAACCTTATTTGTTGTGTCATTTTAACTTCAAACATGCCGGTGTAATCTCGACGGTAAAAATGTTCTCCGCGGGTAATTGTGATATTATTGTTGTCTTTTTACACAAATTGCGACAGACTGCGTTTGGTTTACAGCAGACAGTTTATAAAAGTGTACGAAAACAATAAAAACGAGTTACTTTTTTTTTTTTTTTTTAATGATTATTTTCAAGTTGTTTTGGCTTTGAATGATGTCATTCACCAATTCTGTGGAGACGATGCCCACGGCTATTTGTACAAAGATGCACGCACACACACAGATGTTGACACACACATACACACACACACACACACACACACACACACAAAAGCCCTTGAGCATTTCCTCATGCCACCAGCAATGCAGCAGTCATGCCCAGGAGCAAAGGAGCGAAAAAAAAAAAAAAAAAAAGCTTTGAATAAATGACAGGAGGAAAGAAAAAAACAACAAGTCTTTAATTCACTTTAATTCTAGGCTACTCCCCTCACATCCGCCAAATTGAACACGCGCGCGCGCGCGTGTGTGTGTGTGTGTGTGTGTGTTGTGTGTGTGTGTGTGTGTCTAGTGGTATAACATGTCATAGTCACGGTATGTGAGCAGCGGCACTGAGGTAGCTGGAAGTAAACCAAAACCAGCGCATAACACTCACAGTAAAAAAAAAATAAAAAAAAAAAAAAAAGCACACATACTTATACACACACACACACACACACACACACACACACACACACACACACACACACACACACACACACACACACACACACACACACACACACACACACACACACACACACACACATAAAGTCACGTAGGTCCACTCAGACTCACACAAGTAGCAGGAGGGTGGGCTCCAGCATGAATGACATGGCCTAGATTAGAGGGTGAGTCATTTCCGCTCTGTGGTTACAAAAACGGGGGAATGTCCCTTTTTGGGGAGAACAAAATTATATATATATAAAAAAAAAAAAAAAAAAAAAAGGAACCCGCTCTTCACAACAAAGTCATCCTTCATTGAGCCGGTCTCATCCTCCTAATCGGTCTCTGTCTCGTCTCCTTAATTCAATTTATGACAGGAAGTGGAAAGAAGTGTTGGCTGCCACGTTTCAGATGTGGCCGTTTTTTTTTTTTTTTTTTTTTTTTTTTACTGTCACACAAATGGCGTCATTCCCTTGGACCTTTCCAGTGAACATTTCCAAGAAAGGCGCGCCATGATGCTTCGTTGTTTTATAGTATAGTGACCGCGTGTGCAACCGTCGTACAGCGGATGCTTACAATGAAGTCAAAAAGGGAAATGGACGGGTTGTTAGTAGCAAAATACCACCAACTGAATCATCAAGTGCCTCCGCGCAGTCGTCATGGCTACAGAGTTTCAAATTTGAAAAACACTCACCAGGTAAAATGATGTAATTGAATAGGTTTCGCAGTATAGGTATGAGTTTATACATTCAGTCACAGTTTTTGATATGCGGTTGAGAAATGTTCTCGTTTCCCAGTTTCCACCAGCGCAGCACAGGTCACAACAAACTGACACGGACTCACAAGTTAACTATGAAAATCTGTCGCCGCTCTGAAGGGAAGTCAAAACAAACGTGATTCTCGCTGAGTATGATTCATTATTTTCCCTTCTCTGTTTCCGTAATTAACCTTCTGTGGCGTTCGTGTCATTAAGACCAAAACAGCTGAATACATATCTCCAACCAAATAAACTGAGCAAGACGAAGATCAGCTGTTGATAATGTAATGTTGAAATGATAGAAATTTAGGGAGAAGAAATTTGGATTCCTTCCTTCCTTCCTTCCTTCCTTCCTTCCTTCCTTCCTTCCTTCCTTCCTTCCTTCCCTCCCTCCTGCTGAACTATACCACCAACATCCACCAACTATTTGTGCTTCAGGATCCATAATTCGTCCGGACATCAAACCTCAAGCTAAAGCTCTGTTGCCTTGAACATGAAGTTTCTTTGTGGCATTTAAATTAAGTCTTGAGATTAAGGAAATATCATATTTATAAGTATTGATGTTATGAAACTGTCTTCTCACACGGGGACTGGCTTTTGAAATCTTAATGAATATTATGAGGCCACAAATTACTCATTCTTTCTCTAAAAAGGAAAAAATAAATAAAGTCAATACTGTAATTACAGTTTTTAGCTCCCTGCCAAAGTTAAAAATGAACACCATGCTGACACGTCTTTGACAGATTGATCGATATCTGCTTCCGTCCACTAAGTCTCCCCGATGATACATTTTAACGTGATGTTTCCTGTCATTAATTTCCAGCGGTTATAAAGTAAAGCTGTAGAATACAGTTCATACTGTACATTTACAAAAAAAAACAATTCAAGAAACAAAATAATAAAATTCGATTAAAGTAACGATTTCCATGTTTTCACACTAATAGCTACACATCTTCAAAATAAAATGTACATCAAATAATCATATTAAAGCGTTCTTGGCTGTTTGGCCTTCACAGCGAGCGCTGGCTTCTCGTGTTGCATCCGACCCGTTTCAGGGTTTTTTTTCTTCCGAAACTTGCATCATCTCCTTTCCGAAGCAATCGCCGCTATCTTTCCATCCGCATTCAAGCGACTCTCTAAAATACAGATTTCCAAGACAGTACCAGACACAATAATTATTATCTCAGTTCATTCATCCGCTCGTCACAAAAAAAAAAAAAAAAAAGGAATTATCTATCATATTGCATTCATCCGGCCTCCAGTCCCCCGGAGCTGTTCGCTTCTGTTTCGTTTTTGACCCCATCTTGTGTTCCGACAAGCCGCCACGCACTTTAATTTAATCAAGCAGAAGCCCAGAGTCTGGAGAAAATAATAAAACCTAATCACTTTACTCCGCCGCTCGCTTCATCTGTATCACTGGAGGAAGAAGAAGAAGAAGAAGAGGAAGAGGAAGAGAAGAAATCTTAGTTGTCTTATCTCCAAAAGTCTATTTATTACCAAGCTGTGTGTAACTCCATACACTCTTCAAAAGTCGGGGCTCTGGGCAAAAAAAATAACTACAAGACAGAGTGTATTTATTACCGGGCCTCGTGTAACACCATACATGCATGACAGGCCTCGTTTGTTCCGCCCGCAGAGATAACAGCAGCGGCCCCGTGTGAGCTGCACAGGGAAGAGAACCAAATCACAGAAACATTATTACTGTCAGCAGAAGTTATTAGTATTATACGCTATTAACACGCGGCCACGTGGCGCTGCAGATACGATAGTTCTGGATTTCTAGTTAATTCACATCTCTCCTGGTGAAGTAAGTCAACGGGTAGAAGGAGAAAGAAATGTAAGAAATGAGGCGCATGTCAAGAGACTCGTTAGCGCGTCTCACCCCCGTAGGGTTTCGTTTTCACCCAAACCTGCCTGTCGGTGCGTGAACATAACGCAGACGTGAAACAGTCGGATCTTCGACAAACAGGATTTTTTTTTTTTTTTTTTTAATCATTTTTAACTCCAATGTCAGTTTGCCGGTTTTAGAGGTTTTATCATTCGCCACCGTTCAGATGGGAAGTTAATGTCAATTTCTTGGGTGTTGTTGATCATATTTAGGAAGCGATGATAAGAAACGACTGTCACAGCTTGATCTGCTTTTTTTTTTAGTTGCCAGGGAATATCAGGACATTTAAAAAAAGAAAAAAACTCTTTTCCAGACAGTAAAAGTCAGCGTTTGTGATCCATTTTTGAGCCAAGTCAGGGAATATCAGGGAATTTAGTTTGCATCTTTAAATTTGAGTTGCCATTTATCAAAATGTAACGTTAGTTGGCTGGTTTTCGTCAATGTGTGTGTTTGGTAGCATTATTAGTCACTGAGAAGTTGAAAATCTAGTTTATTAGGTTGCGAGCTAATTACCGTTATTGTTAGATCAATTCGTTGCCTCTGCAGCCAGTATTTAGACACGGATTTCATTTCTTTCAATATCGGCCCGACCGGAGGGGCGTGTGTCAGCCCGTTTTTAGTGGGGAAAATGGCGCTGTTTTTTTTTAATCTGCTCATCGCAACTACAGCATGTTTTTTTCTGTTCGTTAAAGGGTTAGCGGCTGGAATTTGAGCTTTTTAGTCTATGGAAGTCAGGAAAAAGTCCAAATTCATGATAACACACTGTAGAAAACACCGGAGAGTTCGTTTGAGGAAAGAAAACCACTGGACATTTGCCAACACAAACTAAAAGACACTTCCTCTATGGTACAAGTGAAGATTTTGAGTTATCACCTGAGCTAAAATAGAAAATTTGAAAAATTACGACTCATAAAATTGACGTTTACTGTCAATTTTTACTTGAGTAAAAGTCCTGTCGGCGGTCTGCGGGGACGGCAGTCAGTTGCTTTCACCTTTGATGGCTCCCTAAACTGAACCTGAACAATACATAGTTCCAGTCAATCAGATTATTGATCCCGCTATTCACTGACATAATGAATGCTGGCAGCCGCAGCCAATTACACTTAATTGCTGCATTTCAACAAGGTTGCTAAGGTCACTGCTTCAGATGACCTTTGGTTCCTGCCTCCCGAAGCTGAGTTATCATGGAAATAGCTGTCGCGGTAACGAGGGATAAATGAAGGGCTCTAATCTGCCGTTTGCAGCTGCAGAGATTGGAGACAGCAGCTGTAGTGGCTGTAAAAAAAAAAAAAAATGCAGCTATAGATAGACGATACAGATACATCGTGTTTGGATCGGGATCAGTAAAATGTATCATAAAGAATTACGGTTCGTTCTTGTCATTTTTTTATGACCTGAATTAAACACCGACTGCTTGGTGTTGAATGTGGACGTGCTTTGTTATAATCTTTAAGGACCAGTTTATAGTTAATTCAAATGTACACGTTAAAGCTGTGCCTAGATTATAAAATAGTTTATGATCTCATTTAAATATGGCTTTAAAAGCTCTTATCTGGCCTGAGGATGTATAAGACATTATAAAGCTCTGGCATGATCATTCTTAGTCTGTCGGTCTCGTTACAATTCAGGAAGTTGAGGATGTTTCCAAGAAGCACAGCAGATCTACATCCTAAAATGTTGTAGATACAAACAGCTGCAGAAAACACCTTTTAAATTGTGCCGTGTTAAGTTTACTTTAAAACCTTGCTCCAAATTTACAACTTACACCATTTGACTGACGGAGTTAACAGTTTCAGAGCGGTTTCAAGGCAGGAAGTGACCATATTTGGGCGAGCTGGGGGGAGGACCGTTCGGTGGATCTGACTCGATCTGATTATAAACCAGACGATACTCCGTCCCGCCCACCGATAGCCGTAACCTGACTGCACCACAGGCCTGTCAATCAAATAGACACGCCCCCAAAAACACAGTTTTTAGAAGCTTATTTTATAACTAATGATGGGATTATTTTCAGATTGGATCTGGGCAGAAAATGTATAAGAAGGAGCGACGTTAGCTGACAACACCGGACATTTGTTTAACACAATGTAAAATGTTTTTGCCGCTTTCCTTTTGTTAAGCGACAACCATAAAGAGTATCATTAACAGATAAAAAAAAAAAAAAGTACTTTTCACTATCTGATGGCGGAAGCCGTAAAAGTGCTGCAGACTGGCAGACACATGCTAAAGAGGCAGACTTGTGTTGATGTAATAATTGTGTGTGTGTGTGTGTGTGTGTGTGTGTGTGTGTGTGTGTGTGTGTGTGTGTGTGTGTGTCGGGGGGGTGGACACATCTGGCGTGAATCCTGCGCAGAGCCCCAGTGAAAATCATTACACTGTACGTCTGCAGGCTTCCAGCCAGCTACCTCTGGTGCTGTTTAAATAGAAATAACGCCACACACACACACACACACACACACACACACACACACACACACACACACACACACACACACACACACACACACACACACACACACACACAGAATAACAAACTAAGCAGTGCTAAAACCCCCAGATTAAGATAAGAGACATTGCCCTCTAAATAAAAAATAAAAAACCAACAGGAAAAGAGCTGCTGCTACACTCGACTCACACTCACGCCAACACTGTGGCCATTCTGCAAAAGTGGTGAAGGCCATAAACAAAAACAATTATCCACCAGGATATGATAAAGTAGGTAATTTCATGCCCTGCTGCTTAAGTTGTGGCGTTCCTGTCAACTCGCGGTGGAAATCATGATCATATATCTCTCTTCTTCATTCCTCACAACGGTGACCAACAGGCACCGAGGACGGGGAAATAAATTAAACCGCTTCCACTATAAGAATCAGCCGAGACCAAACCAGGACACCAAATTATGCTTTTATGTATTATTTCTAATGGGTTTAAGTTCAAAAGACTGACATTTTCCTTTTCTGTTAATTACATGGTAATATCACGTCAGGGCCGCGGTGATGGCCCCCGGGAGCCCCGATAAGCTCCGCTTTTGCACAGATGTGGAAAAGCCATTTCTTGTATTTCCCAAAGTAATCTTGGATAAAACACGGAAGCGCCACACCACCGCCGATACAATGCGAGAACATACAACAGGCGACTTACTGAGCCAGACAGATAACCAACTTAAGAACTTAAGAAAGTAATAGGATCACGTATTACTGACTTTGCGGCGCGTTTCGTGCAGCCGCCGACTGTAATCTAGAATATTCAATTTGCAGGGAATGAAAACGGCCCGAAACAACACTGAAAAAAACTCCGAGCAGTGCTCAAAGACCCAAACGCATTGCTTTTACACATCACTCTATTATCACTTAAGTGCCATGTTGTAATTAAAAATGCTGAGATTTTAAATAGTTGTTAAAAAAAAAAAAGCATTTGCACTTCCAGCTAATTTCAACACGCTGTGATCACAAAGAATAAAAAGAAACAAAACAGTGTGTCAGAGAAAAAAAAAAAAAAATCCAGATGGCAAGACCACCTCGCAGGCAGCCTGCCAAATTCAAATAGAAACGAAATAAACGCTGCGAAATAGAAACATCAAAGTGACAGCGCCATATTATCCGTTATTATTCAGACGACACGGTGATCCAGCTCCCCGGATGAACAACGATGTGACGGGAAGCTGAAAGAGTCGCACAGCTTATAATTTTACCCTAAAAATAGATGACGGGAGTTCACATACAGAAAAACAACGTTAGACTTTTCAGATTTTCCCGTTTTTTTTCTTTGAGACATATTTTACTTGCTTTTGGAAGTTTAAGCAATATTGTTGTAATTTTGAGTTGAATATGTTTGTTGTGATTTCTGTTGGTTTGATGTGTTTTGTTTTCGGCCGTTTTGTCGGTGATGCTTTTTGAATGACGCCTCGAGGAGTCATCAAAAACTGCGTCATCTGGTCCGGGAACAAAATTGAACCAATCGCGCCGTCCGCATCGACTCCGAATCTCATACGTAGAGATGTTTGTGCTCGTGAAATATTGGATTTATGTGGCAATTTGAAACGAATGTTGGAAAAAACTAAATGCGGCGGATCATCTTGAAATTCAAACTTAAACTGCTCGTTGTCCGTCACTCTCTGTGAGTTGAGAGGTTGTGAATTTACTTGGCATTTTCATTTCCACGCAGCTGCAGGCTGATGTGTGTGTGTGTGTGTGTGTGTGTGTGTGTGTGTGTGTGTGTGTGTGTGTGTGTGTGTGTGTGTGTGTGTTTGTGTGACTGCTCTGCTGCAGCACTTCAACATCCATCCCTTCATCTTTCTTTCTTTCCTCCTCCTCCTCACTCCTTTATCCTGAAATACACCTGGCCGGTGGGCTTCTGGACTACAGGGTTTTGCTGGTTCTATTACACACACACACACACATGCATTGCATGGACACACACACACACACACACACACACACACACACACACACACACACACACACACACACACACACACACACACACACACACACACACACACACACACACACACACAGTGAAAATGTCTTTTTACGCATCAGGGGTCTCCCTCTGTATGTTTGACTGCTGCTTGCTGCTTGCTGAGGCTGACTGATTGAAAATAACATTTATTTTACCTTTCTCTGCCCGAGTCTGCTGCAAGCTGGACACACACACATAAACAAACAAACAAACAAACAAACACACTGTAACACACACACAGCTGGTAACAGCTTTGTTTTGAAGTTAGTTCATACTAAGATTTATTTTTTGCCTTTCGTCTGTCCTTTGTTGAAATTGTACCGAGAAGTCTGCAGAGACCGTTGAGCCTTCCGAGGTGTTATTGAGATGTTGGGACCCAAAAACCGAGATCCTCACCATCATTTATCGAGAAACATGTCATAGAGTTGAATCATATAATTTTCTACATTGTATTCTGTATACTTTAATTTGTTCTAGATTGTGGGGAAATTCACAAAAGAGGACATTGTTCTCTACTTCCTGGCCTGCTGAACTTGGTTTTGTCTTGATGACTAAATTGCATGCCTATTATGCGCTCAGAAAATCAAAATCCTATTAATACTTTCATTTTTCCTCCAACACAATCAAAGACGAAATACCGACCGTACATAGCGAGGTCGTGGACAACAGAGAGCAAAAAAAGTTGTGGTAAATATGGTCTTGGAATCACGACTGCTGCCATAAAATCAAGCCGACCAATTATCATGCACATTATCTTTATAAAAACATCAACTCATATCCTCCATCATTTGACAAATAAAAATAAAATGTTCAATATGGGACCTTTAAAAAAAAAAAAAAAAAAACGTCAAGTAACTTAATTTTTAAATACTGGACACACTAAGACATGCTATTTAGTGTTCCCATAGAAACCCATGAGAAACAAGACAAAACGTGTACAAAATATGATTGAGCTTTTTATTGAAATTAGTGCTTTTATTTTGAAATGGATACAGGAAGTTGTGGCATTCAGCTGTAACTTTATCACACAGGTTGACTGTCCTCTCTGTTGTGGTCCAGTGTAAAAAAAAAAAAAAAAAAAAAAAAAAAGGGGTCAAAATCTACAGTGAGATCACGATAAACAGCTCAAAAGGTAACATATATTTTTCCTCCTTTTTCACTGGGACCTTTGCTGTAGTTTACTCATGTTGTTGTACGTTTAATGTGCATCTATTAGGACTTTAGACGGGCTGACTTTAGCCTCCAGGTGTGCGTCCTCCCAGTAGACAGAAGTATCCTGGTGAGAAGTGACGTCTCGAGGACAAACCAGGAAGAAACAACAACAACAAAGAAATGTTCCTTCCTTTTACGGTTCCATAACCCACGAGCTCTCGCAAATACACACATGAAGCGAACACATCAGTGCACTTTTAAAATTTTGTCAACAAGAAAAAAAACACAAAAAAAAAACAACATTTGTCAATGGGGCGGCACGGTGGTGCAGTGGTTAGCACTGTCACCTCACAGCAAAAAAGGTTCCGGGTTCGAATCCGGTCCTGGGCCTTTCTGTGCGGAGTTTGCATGTTCTCCCTGTGCTTGCGTGGGTTCTCTCCGGGTTCTCCGGCTTCCTCCCATCATCCAAAAACATGCACCTCAGGTCAGGTTACCTGGCGCCGCGCTAGTGGCAGCCTGCTGCAGCATCTCCGCCCTGAGAGCCCCCCTGCTGTAGTGAAGACATTTCCCCTCGGGGATTAATAAAGTGTATAAAATCAATTTTTTTTAAAAAAAAATCAATGCGTTCACTGCTGATTCCTGGAGGGGAGACGGATCTCCAGAAGGAGACGTGGCGAAGCACATAACATGAGATAACCGGCAGACACGGGGGCGTGTTGAGGAGCGGTGGAGTATTCAGATTCAGAAAGCAGCAACACCGCAGTATGTAAATATACTCCAAGTCAAAATGTCGCCTGATGAGTTATTGTGAAGGCAGCTTTTTATTGCTGTAGTTTGTTGAGGAGGAGCTACTTAACTTTCTTTCTTTACTTTCAGATGTTTTATTTGCAGTTTTGATGTCCAATAACACAAATATTTTGTGTTTTTTAAATACCAAAGGCCATCACAATATAGTTTTACATCTTTCTCAAGCTTCTCTCTGCTGCTCTACCAAGAACAGGCTGTTTTGTGTCTGTACCTTTAAGGTGTGTTGATATCAACGACCTTCTCTTCTGATTGGTTGGCTCCTTTGGTTGGTTTTGATTGGTTGCCAGTCGCAGGGTTTGTTCAGTCTTGTAGCTCTCTGTGACAGAATTACTGCTTGGTATTTTCTTCTGCTATTGAACGTTTTGACAGTGGGCCATGCTGACATATGACAGGAGTGTGAGTTTGTGACATCACAAACTTATGGTAAGCTCAAACAGCTCAGTGTCTAAATACAGGCTGTGTGAAATCCTTGTTCACTGAGTGTTTTGGCTCTTTCACAGTATTTAGTTTGGCACACAACTTTATAATTATAAGACATAAGTAATGCACATGTACATTTATATATTGAGACCTTTAAATATATAATGCAATCTTTAAATGCATTACATTTCATCAGCTGATATTATCTTTTTTGTGTGAAAAAAAAGGAAATAGTGCCTAAAGCTGTCAAATAAATATAATGGAGTAAAAATAAAAAATAAAAATCAACTATATATTTGGAAAAACAGGATATAATTTGTATTTAGGACTTTGTATTGTATTTAGGACTTAATTAGCTTAATTACATTCATCATTCCATTAATTCCAGCTACAACAAAATACCACTACACCACTGTGTGAAAGGCAGCAATGTAACATCAAGACTTGTGCAGTTGTATACGAGTGGGATGTTCAGTGGGTTGTACAATTACTTTATTTTTTTTAAATTAAAACAATCTGGAATCTATGATTTCCAGTTGAATCAGGCTATTTTTAAATATATATTTTATTCTGATCATTTTTTTGGTTGAAGAAAAAAGAAATCTATGAAAACAAAGAGAGTCTTTGTTAAATGTTTCTACATCAATCACTGGTACAGTGACAGTGAGGAGAAGGAAAAAAAAAAAAAAGGTGCATTAATTCACTTCATGCTAGATTAGTTGTCAGATTTCCATATAAAGAGGAGTGGAAGGAATAATAGGAGGACTGATGAGAAGCACCGAGAGAGCGGTTCTGCTAAATTAGATGCTGCATGTCTGGATGGAGAAGAAGAAAAGACTCTGTTTGTGACTGTTTGTTACCTGTTACATCATCTCTGAGCTCATATTTATTTCATCTAATATCTACTTTCCAAGTATGACACACACAAAATACACTCGATGCGTTTATGAAAAGTGGTTAGTGGCTGCAAAAGCACATTGTGAAAGCTGCAGTCGCAGTTTCTCACGTGTGAACACACACAAGAAAAAGTCACACATTCAGACACACGCTGTTAATGTGGCAGCTTTACACACACACACACACACACACACACACACACACACACACACACACACACACACACACACACACACACACACACACACACACACACACACACACACACACACACACACAGGCAGATATGAGCACATACGTGTACTCCATGTGTACTTACAGCTAACACGGCACACGATGGCACATTTTTTTAAAACACAAAAAAAAAACACTCGCACAACACACAAGTACACGCTATCGTTAAACTGGCAAAAATACACATTGTAAATGCACGAATAGGCCACATGCACCCCGTTAACATCTACACGCACACATACACTGCGCTTTAACACGCTATAAAATTGTCTCTCTCACACACACACACACACACACACACACACACACACACACACACACACACACACACACACACACACACACACACACACACACACACACACACACACACACACACACACACACACACACACACACACACACACACACACACACACACACAGTGGAGGGCTGTGGTGGCCACGTGGACGTGTGGTTTCAGCCTCTGAGCCCAAGGAAACGGGAGCATTTCTTTTCTCGTGACTCTTTCGCGCCCACTTTTGTTCTCTTTCAGCTTCTCTTCACCTTTTTTTTTCCTTCTCTTTTCCATCCTCGCTCTAATCATTCACCTCTTTTTTTTTTTTTGTGCCATTTGTCCGTTCAATGAGACTTTATGGACGATGAATACTGACAGACAAATATGGCGATTATAAGCGTTTCATCTCTAAAAACAAAAGGCCAAAATTGTGTGGTTTCCTTTTTCTTTTCTTTTTTCACTTCCTCACAATACTGTCAGTTCTTTTCCCTCTCAATCACCCCCCCCCCCCCCCCTCTCTACTCCCGCCTCCTCTGGACATTTTAAGCCATTATAAACCCTGGTTTGGCAGCCCGGTGTGTGTTCATGTGGTGCCGCTCTGTAAAAAGACCAAGATTGAAGCTTTGTGGAAAATCCTCGGCTTCCTTTCTTAAATACACCCGGCATCACTGTCCGAGGTCTCGGGAGGAAGGGAGGAGGAGGAGGGGGAGAAAAGTAGAGGGAGAAGGAGGAGGTGTGGGGGGGAGGGAAGTTAAAGAGAAGATTGAGGTTCTGAGGGAAAAGCCCTTTAAATGGAGGCAGAGGGAGGGTCGTAGAAAAGAGAGGATGAGAACGATTGTGGCTTGAAGCACAAAATATCAGGCCTCTGAAATTATACTTAGTACCGCTGGTCAGAAGAGGAGGAAGAGGAGGAGGAGGAGGAGGAGGAGGAGACATGGATTCAAAATTAAGAATATGGAGGTAGAAAATGAGAAGAAGTCTCATTATCTGGGTTCATCAAACCACCATGACCCAAAAGGAAGAACAATCAGAGCGTCAGGGTCATTAACTCCTGAATGAAACGAGCTAATTCAGTCACATTGTCTTCAAAAAAAACACTTTCATTCATATTTAAGTTTTGTCTTGTGCTGTTTTTTTTTTTGGCATATGCAACTAAATCTGACACCGTTTGTCGAGTGACGTGACTATTGGTCGACGTGTCGCCTCAAATTCCAACATCATAATCACCTCGGCTATCTCGCAGGGAGGCAGATTACTTAACCAGGAGACGGATCGAGTCACTCGGTCAGAGCAGTAATCGGCTCCATGTGTGTCTTAGTGCCACATTTAGACTCCTTATATCTGTCCTCTGCACCTCTTCCTGTGATCTCTGGACAGCATTTCACTGAAGACACACACACACACACACACACACACACACACACACACACACACACACACACACACACACACACACACACACACACACACACACACACACACACACACACACACACACACACACACACACACACACACGGTGGGAAAAACACAACTTTTTGTTGCATCTTCAGACTTCATGAAGCTGTGAAGTCTCATTTGTTTGTTTTTTAATTCTGTGGTTAAAATGGATCTAATTCTCCATCATGTTTTTTTATATTGAGGTTTTGTTGGATTAGTTAGGATCGGTTAATACATTTGTATTTTAATTATTCATATCTTCCCAGCGGATTACATTAAATTAATCTTTGTAATATTTAAAGTGCCCTTTATTTTTTTTTTGCAGGATTTTTTTTTAGGACTAAAGTTTAAATCGTTGAACCAAGAGAACACATCAGTGTGATAAATTAGAGATTGCATAAAAACATGACTGATACTGTTTGTTTTCATCTAAAGAAGAAACTTGCGGAAAACCTTTTTTTAATGTCTTCGCAGATTGCGTGAATGTTTAAACGAATCACGCTTGTTATTGAATTAAAAAAAAAAAAAGTGGGGCTCTGCTTTTGTTCACTTTTTTCAAACTCGGCCCATTTTTGGAGACGAGAGCACAAAAACAAACAAACAAAAAAATGCTGTTTTGCAATGATTAAATATTCACAATTCATTTCCAGAATACAAAAAGTAAAACATTGAGGAAAGTAACCACTGTGGTCACATCTGACCTCGGACGACCTGCCGCCCCGGGCCGAGGTTTTAGCCGCTTCCCCCTTTTGCATCGCAGCCGACTCCACCAGTGATCATCGTGCTCTCGGAGGAGGAGAGTCTGCACGTGGCTGAGGGCTCGTAGGGGATGGGATTCAGAGATCCGGAGAGAAGCAGTGCGTGGGACCGTCTGATGTCACGTTACATTTGTACAAACCGAGGCCACGATATCGTTTCAAACACCCCGAAGCATAAACGGCAAAGGATAATTACACCCAGCGTACATGCACGCACTCAATTAGCATTTCTGCTACCTTTACAGACCCATCAACAATGAAAATAAATATGATTTTTTTTTTTGTAGATTCGGCATAAAATCTGACCCATTAAAAGAAAAGTATCCTGCGAGAATCCGAGTGAAATCCTGGTTTTGCAGGACTTAAGTTCAATCGATTTAACCAAGAGAGGACATCATTGTAAGAAACGATAACGTTTGAGCTGTTGAACAAATAAAAACACCGGTGATACTGTTTGTTTTTACCTAAAGAAGAAACAACTTTTCTTCTCTGCAGATTTTGTCTTTATTTCTTTAGCTCAATAAATGAACAGCGGCATTTTTATCTCAGTGTGTGAATGTTTGAACTAAAATTGAGAGCCAGGCATTTAAAAGTCAACCGTTGAAAGAGCAAGTGAATTCAATATTCAGTTGGATTGGTGTTGATTTTATCCATCAAAGAAGTAACTGCCGAATAATGCACAGCACATGTTTTTAAGTAAGGACTCCAATCTACTCCTCCATGTGTACTTTCATGAATCTACGGATGTTTTCGTTCACTTTTGGCTTCAAGATCCCCCCCCTCCTCCACCCCCCCCAGGACAACGAGTTGAAATGACTTGATTTCTACCCGGTGCGGTGCCGACTCAGAGGAGACTCATATGGAAGACTTTAGCTCGCGTTCGGCCGGCTAACCCAGGGGTCTCGCGGCGTACCATAGCCGATGAGTTTTGACGTCAATTTTCGGGAGGGTAATTCGACGGCCGGTTTTAATCTTCCCGTGACCCGCTTTTAGTCTCGAGCCAGACTTTCGGCAAAACTCTGCCCACATTCAGGAGTTCAGGACCTAAAAATGAGGAGCGAGTCTGTTTCTGTTGGGTCGCGACATGGCTGGGGAATGTTTTCATTAGAGCGGCTCCCGGAGCAGGAGACTATATTTAAAAGCTCTAAGTACACAGCCCGAATGTCAGCGTTTCTCCAAACTGTGGAACCGGGCTCCTGAAATGGGTCACGTGACCTTTCGTGGGTCAATTAAACTCGGTCCCAGTGGCGAGAGGCTAATTGTTCTGAGTTTGAAAAAAAGAAAAGAAAAGTTAAACTCACCCCGTGACACGACGAGTTAGTGTGACATTTGGCTGCCCTTGGGGAGCCGTGGAAACAGAAAGCGGTGGAGGGGTGGGGGGGGGGGGAGAGGAGGAGGAGAGGAGAGGGGGTGGGAAGCGATGGAGTGAAGACAGATTGCGTTCTGTGATGACGCGTGGACCGAAATTTGTCCCCGTGGAATATTACACATGTCAAAAACACTAACTCAGATCCCACACAGGCCCCTGCAGTTACTCAACAGATCTCCCGACTGCACAGCATCAAACCGTTTTCCAGGTAGCAGGAACTCCCACGGCGACCCAGACGTTCAGCCCGGAGAACGTTTTCTGTTTGTATTTGTAAAAAAAAATAAAAAAATAAAAATCTGTTAAATAAATAATAATTGTGGTATATCACATATGGCATTTCTTTTTTAATTAGAGTTGGTGATTAGTTTCATCCTGCGAATGAAAAAATATCCTGTCAATCAGATTATCAATTAGTTTCCCTCATAATGCTCTCGTCTTTCCTAAAAGACATAATTTACATAAATTACATGAATCAGCTACATGCTACAAAGTTTTTATTTTTTTATTTTATTATAAGAGCAGTAACCCTTAATACGATACATATTAGACACTTTAAAAAAAAATGCATATAGGGGCATTGTTTAGAGTAAAACACATTCTTCGCTGTAAGCATTCAGCCAACGCATTAAAGTCGTCCTCGCCATCTGTCCGCAAAGATGTTCCGCACGTTGAAGTCAGCGTTTACAGTCCCGTTTCATCCATGAAGACAAAGCTCCAAACCAACCGCATGTAATGAAGAGAGCACGCCTGTTGCACGTATGTAACTTTGCATGTGTCGTAGACTGAAAAGTAAAAACACGTCAAACAAATCAAAGAAGTAGAAACATCCGATTCCTAAATAACACACTTCAGTCCTGATTCCTGCTGTTCCACGCCTTCAGCAGCAGTTTGGCTTTAACGTAAGGCGTAATCGTCATTTACCATTTTTTTTAATTCTACATTCTTCCATCTGTTTGTTTAATATCAAATCGAACCTTAAAGAAACGTGAAAACGAAGAAGCAAATTCAGACTAATTGGAGGTTGAAGACGGATCATCGACAACCTCATCTTCCCCCGCGTCATCCTCTCTTCTCCCTGGTTCTCCGTTGTGTTTCTACCAGGGAGCCGTCTGGGAAGCTTTTCCTGTGTTTTCTAGTTATCGGACGAATTTCTTTCCTCTGTGTGACGTCGACAAAGTTCTGACTGATGTTTAAACGGATCGACGCCGACAGTCGAACAGGACCAAACTTACGCAAAGATAAAAAAAAAAAAAAAAAAAGAGCGTGTTTGTGTTCTTCTCTTTGACTGACGGGGTCGCAACATGGGAACACTCAGAAATCATTAGGTTGTCTCTTCGCGTTAACGTGAGGCCGAGGATATGATGGAGCGAGAAGGGAGGGGGAGGATTCTTTTTTTGATTTATTTTTTTTATCAAACAACCCCCGAACCTCCGCCGTCCTTCTTTTCTGGTGTCTTTGATGATGTCACTGCTTATCTAAGGAGAAAAAAAACAAAAACAGGTCTGAGATAGTTTTCATGCACCTCGAATAGTATCTCTGCTGGAAAGTTTGAGCTTCAGCCCCCTCCCACCCCCCAAAAAAAACAAAAAAAAACCGATGCTGTCAAAGCGCTTCACTGTCATGTGAAACACAAAGCAGCCTTATTTGTATTTGAGGCTTGATGAGGGAAAGCTGTGTGACATTGAAAAGCCAAATGCCAAGATATTTATATATATATATTTTTTTTTCCTTTTTTGTCTTTGAGTGTGGGCTATTTAGCTTTATCACGAGTACAACAGTCCTCTAACAGCTTAGCGGTTGGCCATCAAAAACATGAAAGCAAAGCGGGGAAAAGATTGCTCGCGTTTGATGAAGGCTGGAATGGCAATTACGGAAACAAAGCCGAAAAAGAGAGGGGACATTTTTCTCTTCTGAGGTTTTTTTTTTTTTTTTTGGTATTTTTTGGTGTACGAATGTAAACAATTTCAGATGTATCAAAAAGGAAGTCAAAGCTAATTGAAGAGCAGCTTCCAGCAAAGACAGCGAGCTCAGTGTTGTGTTTTTATGTGTTTCTAAAAGCTCGATGCTGCAAAGCCAAAGAGAAAAAAGTGGACAGTTAGTGGAAATTGCTCCCCTCGCTGATAGTGCAAGCATGAAAGCAAAAAAATAGCAGTATGACTTAGCATGTTGCATGTTTGCCAGATAGCTACAGACAGAAATCAAGATTTTTTTGGGGGATTTTTTTTTTTTTTTGGAGGGGGGGGGGGGGGGGGTTCAGTGACTTGGCTATCTGAGGTGTTGTGAGCACTTTAAAGCATGAAAGCCTTTACAAGCAAAGAGAATGTGTTGTAGAGTGGGAGGTGGTGGTGGTGGGTGGTGGTGGGGGTGGGGGGGGGGGGGGTTCAGTCAAAAGGATTAATTAACACTAAATGGCTGTTTTAAGATAAGAGGACTCTTTCTTGCCGAGGCTAAATGAGTCTGCTTGATCCAACATCTCCACCTCTCTCGCTCATTTTCATGTGCTGTGTGAGTTTGTGCGCGAGGGAGCACTGATGTCTTAGAAGAGCTCTGAGAGTATATATATATATATATATATATGTATGTATATATATAAAATGAAGAAAAAAAAAAGCTGCCTTCTCATGGTTTTCCAGAAAGCCCAAAAGTCATCCGATGCGTGCCAACCCCTCCGAGCCACCATCGACCCCCCGGAGGGAGCGGTGACTGCAGGCTCTCCAACGCTGTGCTCAGGGGGTGGAAACACCTTTAAACTGAAAAAAAGAGAGAGAGAGAGAGAGAGATATGAGATGTGGTTGATGGAAAGCCGGAGAACTGGGCGAGGGAGAGGCAGAAGCTTGTGACTGTGTGTTTTAGAAAGTAGATATGAAAGATAATCTATTGAAATTGTTGCTGATAATTGACCAAAATGATATCAGCGTGACAAATGGTCAAGTGGTACCTCAGAGGACGACTCGCGTGCAAGCGGTGTCACTCATCGGTCTGTGACACCATCTTGCGAGATTGGAGCAGGACGTGACCATGTTTGGACGAGCCCACCGATAGCTGTAACCTGACTGCACCACAGGCCTGTCAATCAAACAGACAATCAAAAACGGCTTCTTTTTTTTTTAACCTTATTTTCGAATTAATGACGGGATTATTTTCAAATACATCATCGGAAAACTAATAAGAAGGAGCGACTTCAGCTAACAACACCGAAATAACTTGTGGACAAATTTTATTGACTGAGAATTTCATGAGAGAAGTGGAATGGAGGCTTTTTGGAGCCGACCTCTAGTGGCACTCTGTGGTATTGCAGCTTAAGGCTATGTCCATTTATTTCTATGGGGCAAAGCATATTGTCAAATTTACGCAAGGAATTCAGTAGTTGCAGTCAGGTTCTGTCACGTTCAGTCATGGGCTGGGTTCAAGGTACCAACAACTATGCAGTACCCGACCTGCATGCTAATTCAGTGACTGCGTCTTTTGAAGTTTGCATTTCTGGACCAAGTCCATATTAATACGCCTTTTTTTTTACCTGAATTTCGAGGACGCCGCTTGCATATAAAAAATATTATATGATATAAAGTCTATTCATAGTCCACACTGTGTGTCGTTCAGCTGTATAATGCAGCCCCTCCGGCGATCCCCGGCAACCAATAAATTCAGGGACAATTACATGATTACATCATATCTACTTGGCTTTTATGTTCCAGTGGTTATCCATCACTTTTAAATGTGTCACAACCAAACAAAAAAGCCACTGCAGAGTGTTAGTCACCGAAGGCAAGCATCAGTACGACTGTTGTTACCAGTTAGGAGGCGCTACTTGCATTGCATATAAACCGGCACTGACCTAGTAAACTATTCATCAGGTTTACTTTTCAGTAGTCGTCCATTATGTGCTGAAACATTTCATTATTTTAAGGCAGTCAATGGCCAGCCCTTTCTTGTAAAAGCAACATTTCGTAAGCCGTTAAGTGACCTTGTAACATTTTGTGGGACTGTCGTTACTGCGGCTCACTGATGATGCATGTTAAATCAATATTACATAATTACCACAACAGGCTAACAGTTTTCTGGAGCATTTTAATATCCAAAAGTCCAAAACTCATTGAAAATAAGATAAATGTAATTATTTCCAGAATTCACAGCATTTTTTTTTAATGGAACTACGTGTTCTGCTTAAATCCAGATTCATTGAAGTTTAGCCTTTCAGAAAAGATTTTCATTGCTGTCACAAAAGTGTTCGCTCTCCAGCTCGCTGCACAACGGAGGCTCGCACCTCCAGAAGCCATCTCACAGCACCATGAACTATATTCATTGAAGAAAAGTTGGTTTAATACCAACGGTCCATACCAATGGTCGGAGCTACTTGTCGTATAATTTTCAATCTACTAAGTGCTTCGTTTTGTGGCACAAACTGAATATAATAATCGGAATTGTGTTTTCATTAGTGTATATTCACCGGAAACTACGAATCGTGGTTAGCATAGAATTAGCGGGTCCTTGAATGCACCACGTCATGTCTGTTACTATAGCCCAGAAGGGACAAAACAAACAGTGGTAGGAGGAACTTCTGTGTTTTTCACAAGTTTCACAGCCACAGTAAATTGTTTCCTTTAAACAACGTGTTAAGTTACATCTACATTATAATCGGTGTTTTTTTCCCAGCAAAAATTGAAAAACTTATATGACGACATATAAGTTGTCAATGTACTCTTTTTTGTGTTGTTGATTTAATTTTCATTTATATGAGACGAGACCTGTCCGGTACCACATTTTATGTAGTTTAATGTTCCAATTCAAACCCTCTGCACCTCTCGCAGACCTATGGGCTTCACAAAATCCTCCCGATGAAGCTGCAGTGTGAGAGCTGCCTCGGTGAGGCAGGAGCGGGGAGATTAAACTAATGTACGAGCAGGTATGCTGAGCACAGCCACATCTTTAGAGTATTTTGAATACACCCACTGCTCAGCCTGATTAACATTTAAAGGAGATGCAGCATACCTTCCTCCCATACTAATTACTGAGGTAAAATATAGGATGAGAGGGACAGGGCATTACTTATTAAAGTTCTGTGTATCCCAGGAAGGTTTGCTGAGCACGCATGCTGATTTTAGGAACACATTCATTAGATTACACGCGTGCACATTCGCGAGCTCGAGACTCTGTCCTCATCTGCGCTCAGTTTAGCAGCCGGGAGTTTCAGACCTCGCTGAGGCGAGTGCACACTTACACCGTCAGTTTGTGACGGTTGAGACGCCAAAGCTGCTTTTAGATTAAATCTTTCAGGCATTTTTTTTTTTTTTATCACTGAAATATCATAAAGTATGGTTTTATAAAGTCATCACAATAAATGGTGTTTTATGTGAATTATAGCAACAACAACAAAAAAATGATGCTGTAAAATTCTTAAGTGCAACCTGAGCCTCAGAAAAAAAACCTGGCATCGAGTGAACATTTTCTAATTTGCCTTTTAACTGCATTCAGTGGCAGTGGGATATGCGGGCCTTTCATTGTTGATCAATTAAAAAAATGGGATCCCAATATCATAGTACTAGTCTATAATTCATCCAAATGATTCAAGTAATGAAATAAAAAAGAAATAGGACCATCATCATCATCATCATCAGAGCCTGAAAACACACATGGCAGTACTGATACAGGCCCGGCTGCCTCACCATCATTTGAATAAAAAAATTAAACGTAAGAAGAAGAAGCACGGGAGAAGAAGTTAACTCATTAATATTTGATCACGCCTGTGTGTTGCCACGGCAACCCACCCATATGATTGTGAGTGGCAGCTGTCATCAGAGATGACGAGAGGGCGTGTAGGACTGGCAGAGGAAAGAGGTGTGAAAAGTGAATGTTGGGAAATGCAGAGTGAAAAATCCTCATTTTCACACACACACACACACACACACACACACACACACACACACACACACACACACACACACACACACACACACACACACACACACACACACACACACAGTCAAGCGGGTAGACAGGCGGATGACAGATGGGCAAACAGACGGGTGGGACAGACAGACAGATTAACAGGAAGACAAACACAATTATCGGTTTCACAGAGGAACACAGAAATATTCATAGATTTAGAAAACAGTTTACATATTTGGAAAAAAAGATCGAAAGATTCCCAGAACTCATTAACTGAAATATGAAACATTTTAGTGCACAAAGGTCTTAATTAGTATTAGTACAATATGGACTATCGTTGCTGACAAGTGTTAATGTCTATCCAACAAAAATATGTCATGAGAACGCCGCCTCGCCTCCAAATTATAGAGATAAGAGTATAATTGTTTGTGTGTATCTTAAAAATGAACCCGACTGGCCCTACTGAATTTCGTACATAAATTCAACAATGTGTCTTGCCCATGGACCGTAAATAAAATGGACCTAGCCTTAAGCTGCAATACCACCGAGTGCCACTAGAGGTTGGCTCCAAAAAATATGTCCGCAAGTTCTTACGGTGTTGTTAGCTAAAGTCGCTCCTTTTTTTTATTAGTTTTCTGGTGGTCCATCTGAAAATATTCCCGTCATTAATTAATTAATATAAAAGCTCCAAAAGGCTGTGTTTTTGGGGGCGTGTCTGTTTGATTGACAGGCCTGTGGTGCAGTCAGGTCACAGCTATCGGTGGGTGGGACATAGTATCGTAGGGTTTCCAATCAGAAATATTGTACAAATATTGTCCAGTTCGACAAAGAAAGACAATTATATTTCAGAAATAATCAAACCACACCTGAATTAAGAATTCTATCTCACATCATTTCAATATCGGGTTTCTAGTATTTAAATTTACCGTTTCTCCAATCAATCAACCTCTTGACCTTCCTCATACACTAAGAAAACGGCTTCCATGTGGCATTTCATTCATACAAGCTCATACAAATTCACACATTTAACGAATCACTAAAGCTGCCTGTAATCCGTCAGAGTTTCCCATAAAATGGGTTTGCTCCTTTCAGAAGGAGCTCAAGCTTCCTTGCAGGGCGAAGCACAAATGACTGCAGCTTCAATCACCTTATTGAACCCGTGTTCTTCATCAAACAGCTGATCAGAGGACGACTCAAACACTCAACGACGGCTCGCCAAATAATCACGATAGTCTACGTTGAAAAGCACAGACGTTAGTTTGAAAGGTTGGAAGCGGGAGCTCCTGAAAGGTTTCAAGATCACACGTATAGAAAGGAAGGCAAATAATGCAGTAGTCTACGGCCTCCTGTGGCAGTTATGTGATCCTCAGTCGGAGGCTAAAGGTTATATTTGTCTAAGAAAGCAAGTCGTCCTTTGGGCCCTCTGGTATGACGGGTATGTCGGTGGCTTATATTGCTCTTGGCCCAAAGTTCACATC